>NW_026901666.1:520000-525000 GCF_033783945.1 Neopsephotus bourkii | reverse complement strand
TTGCAGCTACCCTTGGGAGGGTTGATATCCGTGCAGGGCACGCATTCTGGAAAGGAACGTGTTCTCCCACATTTTCTCCTTAGCTATGGTTTTCTTGTATGGCTTTTCTGCAGGGCTTCCATTTGTGTGTGTAGGCATGCCCTTGCCCCACTGCATCTAAGAGGTGACAGGCTGGTTGTCACATGACTTAAGCATCATCACTGCTTAAATTTGGGGTACTTGTTTGTTTTTTTTTCTAACCATTTTTAACTCTTGTGATAATATGCACATGACAAAAGGCTTCTCCAAAAGGAAAAAGCAAAATCAAGCTAGGAAAGCATGCATGAGCTTACAGAGAGTCCTCTGAAAAGCAGGTATTACTTTGCCCCATGTTTTTAAAATAATTAAAGTTTTGACAAGTGTTGACCCAAAATAATTATTTACTCAGTGCAACCAATAGTAAAAAAAGAACCCAGAGGAAAATTATGGCAAAGTTATTTCCACATATCTTCAGCTGAGTCTGATTCTAGTCAAAGTTAGATTGATGCAAATCAGGGTCTAAGAGACTTGATTTAAGTCAGTCGTTACACTGGCATAAAATTTGCACAAATATAATTAAAATCAGCCCTTGTTGGGGCTGTGCATGTGTGGCAAAATTTGGACCTAAATGTTGCAGAAATGAATTAATAAATGCAAAGAAGGTTCAAAAGTTGTAAAATTAAATATACATCTGTGAAAACATCCAATTACGTAGCTGCACATTTGCAGAATGCATTTTACACTTCATGTGGAATTAAACTATTAGTACAAAACTGTCTGCAAATAGTGACACTTACTTTAAAAGATCACATGGACTTATATTGTTTCATAATGCATCTAAAATAGCAGTTCCTGAAACATCACTTCCACTTTAACAAAATGTGTTACTCTCACACTGGCTGAAACTCTATTTTCCTGAGGAAAGACTATTGAAGTACGAAAGTATTTAGCTGGGAAGGGTTGGGTTAATACATGTAATTTCTTTTCTTTCATTGGACTTCCTTTTGCCAACTTTACCTTGTATAAATAATTTTGCCTGTGAGAGTCTTTACATGGAATGCAGATTGACTATTACTTCCTGAATAGATTTAAATTTAACACCAATTTAGTCACCGTAGTATTCCTATATTGGAAATAACAGCTTCCATAGGACTTCTACAAAGTGCCAGAAATATGATCTCATATGTGGAAACAAATTTAAATGTGTTTTCTTTTACATGTTTTCTTTTTGTATATTTTTCCCACCTACGTTTCCCTTGTTCCCTGAATTCTCTGCTCCAGGGCTGTGAGAAATCTGGAAAATTACCTGGTGAAAAAGTTAGCTTTTAATTGCCAGTCTTGCAAGCATTTTTATATTAAAGCTTATTAAAAAAAAAAAAAAAAAAAAAAAAGGTTATTTTTCCGTCTCAAATACCAGCTGCTTTTAAGATAAAGCTGGGCTGTCCTGTTCATAATTTCTGAACTGAAACATAAATGCCAGTAACAGAGAGGTTTGATCAGGAGTCTGGAAATCATTTATTTAGCTTGGACATTGTGAAAGTAATTGGCTCCTTCTTTGGGAAGTGGCATTTCCCCTGAGCTGCTGGGGTAGCCCTGACAGCCGGGCAGGAATCACAAGCCAGGGCAGGGGCTTGGAGAGGATGACAGCTCCTCACTTTTTCCTCTGCTTACTGGGAAAACACGGAGGAGCCAGGTCTTGGCTCTGAGATACGTCACCTTACATGGGAGGGCAGTGTGGAGTTGCCACCTTCCTGTTCTCATAGGAAAGCTGGAGAAGATCATCCCTCACGTCCAGCAGAAGCACCACAGGGAGGGCACTAAAGGTGACTTTCCCTGCTCTCCCCCATAAAATCAGGCTAATGTAAGGCTTAATCTTTTTTTCCTCCTTTCTTACTCAAAGAACCAAAACCAAATAAAATAACAGCAACAACAGCAAAAAAACAAACAAAAAAACAAAAAAACCCCAAAACCAAAAAAAGAGTAAAAAAGCCCACCTCAGAGAGAGATCATAGCTCGATGCGTTATGGTTTGGATGCAAATGTACATGTTCATTGGGGTCCTTGGCTCGTATGTCAGGCGCTACTGGAATTTTTTAGCTGTTTGGCAGTTGAATAGTTATGGTTTCCAGCTTCTTCTTCATCAACTTTTGAGGCAAATAGAAAAGAGCTAATAATACACTTCAGTTTGCTCCCTATGCTTGGAAATCTAGCAACCAAATTGCTGGAACTCTAATATTCCTTCTCTAGCCTGCCTTCTGCATTTTGTGGTTAGAAATCTCTGTAGGTGCAATGGAAGACCATAATGCATAGGTGGACAATGCCTTGCCTGACCCTTGGCAGAAAGAAAAATTGCTGTAGGTCAATAAGGTGACGTATATTACCCCAAATATTGCCTTTATTCAGCTTTCTGCAGTGCTCTGATGATGCTTTTCTAAGCAGGGTGTGCCTTGCCTGCTTACCCATCTCCCAGACCAGCGAAGGAAAGCAGAGTGGTGTTTGGCTGTATGTCAGGTCATAGCCCGACTTCCACTTGCTCATGCCACAGATACCTGTGGCTCGTGGCCACTACAGCTGGTTGCAGACTGGGTGCATGCCAGGGTCAGACAAAGGTACAGCCCCTGAGCAGCTGAGGTCCTGCCTGCCCTCGGGGAGGGGTGTTTGGGCTGAACATGAAGCTCACTTGCTGAAAAGAGCTTTTGTCCCAGACCCTACACGATTCCTTTGCTGAGTTTTGTCAGTAGAGTTTATTCTTACTAATAACGCGAAATGCTTTACAAGCTTTCTAAAAGTCACAGCAAGAGAGTGATAAAATGGTAGACAAGGAAGCCCCTGCCATGCAGAAGGGGGACAAGTTACCCAGGGAGCAGGGGCAAACAGCCTGTTTTCCTGGTGGTTCTGGGGCTCCAACACTCCATTGCACCCAAACTCACCTGCCAAGCATGTACCAATGCTAGGTGAAGAAGAGGGGCATTGATTAGCAGATTTGCTGTTCGATGGTTTGTTTCGCTGTCTTTTTCCTTCTGTGGGCCCACACACAATGTCTGTGCTTCTTGGGTCACCCAAAGATGCTTATTCCATGAGTTTCATTATCTGATAGGAAGCAGTGAAGCCTGGAGGTATGCAAAGAGAAGCAGTTCAGAAATTGACACAAGGGTAACTTGAAGATACAAGAAGAGATCGTGGCCCATAAGAAAAAATTATGAAGGTCTGTAGAGGTAGGAATATTTGAAGAGGCTATAACCTCCTCATGCTTTCTTCTGCCTTCTTGCTGTAGCTATGTCTTCCACACCATCACAGCTCATATTACTCAAGGACTTCTGTGTGACATCAGAGGATCCCCATAACTATTTGATTTTGTTATCAGTTACTCATACAATTAAGGGGAGACACTCTTTGCTGAGATCTGAGGTGCTCCAGAGTTGCAATCAGCCTATCATGTCAGCTGACAAGCTTGTAGAGTAGCTGAACAGGATTATCTCCAATGGAACAAAGATCAAACTGGTTAGTCACAATGCTGCAGCAGAAGACACAGCAAGACACTGGGAACAGTAATTGTGTATGTGTGTTTAGTCTGATAAAGTAAAACTAATTGCTCCTGCATTAGAAGCAAGGAAGTGATTTTCACACTTTCTGCAGGTAGTACAGCTAAGGACCTTCAGAGAGCTGGTTTTGCAACTGAAGAAGCAGATGCAGTATACTGCCATAAAACTTCCAAGCATGTCCAAGGGCAACAGTTATTGCAAAAAAGTATAATTTTATCATTAGGTCTAAATCTGTCCCTAGAACAAGGAACAGTTAGTAACTTCAGTATATAGCTAGCAAAATGTAAATTAACAGTATCAGCTCCTGTAGCTAATGGCAGTTTTTACCAGAGGGAGTATTGCAGGATCGGGCTCGTAACAGTTTTTACAGATGAGAGATCCTGGTTCAGCACTGAGTCCCACACAGGCGCAGGGATCCCTGCCATGTGGCACTCATCTTCAATTCGGGATGACATGTGTCCACTCCAAGGATGTAATGGCTAACATGCTGCGCATTAAGTTAAAAATATAACAGCAAGTCTGAATAGTTGGCATGCCATTTGGGGAGGGAAACACTCACTTGTGCATATTAAACTGAATTTCTATGCTTATTTTTACATGTCTTTTCTCCATATACCCTGAAGAATCATTAGGGATGAATGTTCTATACATCATCATTTTAGGAAAATAAGATCTGTTTGTTTTACATGAAGGCAACAAAAAATCCGTGCTGACTTCTGTTATTTTTCCCTGTATTGTAATTTAAACAGAAGCAACCAAGTGTTACACCCTTTTATCTCCCCCCCTCCCCCATCAGAAAATACCTGCTACAGATGTATACTGAAACCTTATAATGCCTTTGCCAAATGCAGTATAGCAAAAGGCCTTGGTCTTTTGAGGCCTTGCACACGGACATAGCTTCATATACACAGGCAATTTCACTGTCCTCTGCAGGACATAATTTTTCATGATTTTGTGTGAAAAACTTGGGTTCTCTACAATTTTTTTTCAATTAGTTTTTAAATGACAACATACCGAGAAAGTATGGTTGATGCCCATAGTGTAGTGCTTCAGCAAATGTGGGTAATGAAATCCCTCAGTCCTCTAATTCCACATGTAAAGAGTCCTTCCTTGCCTTCATCAAAGTTTTTGATGCAGAGCAAAAGAGAAAGTGTAAGGAAAAGTCCTTTCCTTGTTCATACAAAGGAGGGAAACCCTCCCTCCATTTAAATGGTTATATATCTCTTATCAACTTAACTAAGCAAAATGAGGTGTTCATTAGCTAGGCTGGATTAACAAATAAATAAATAAATGAGAGGGAGAAGAGATTGAATGTGGAAGAGTGAGAAGAACAAACAAGTCAAAGCATTTGTTCATGCTGCAATCTACACATCAATTATCCTGCTGTGCTAATTACCACCTTTCCATACCCCAGGTACCTAAGCATTCACACTTACTCACT
>NW_026901666.1:505000-515000 GCF_033783945.1 Neopsephotus bourkii | reverse complement strand
AAAGATTCTGAATAAAACAATTTAATGTGATTTTGCAGGTGGTTTGAGCTATCATTTTATATGTACGTTTGTACCACTGCTCATTGGAATGTTCATATAATACTGACCTAATTATGCATAGAAAAAAGATAAGCCATTTACTTGATTCATTTCTTCTTTTTAAATCAAGAAAGGAACAAAAAGGCTCCTATTTTCTGAAAGAAATTGTTCGCTTTTATTGCAGAAAAGTAGCAGCTTGTGCAGAACTAGAACTGTAACAATTTTATATTCCAAAGGTTTTGTGTGTATTCGGTTAGTTACAGTAATTATACCCAATAACTGACAGCCAAAATCACGTAGGAGAAAGCAAAGGCTGTTTTCTCACACAGGCCCTGCTGCAGAACATCTGCTGAGAGATTTGCATATTAATTAACCCATATTAACTCTAATTATTCTGGGAAATTATCAAATAAATTGAATTTTCTAATTTTAACCTTTCTTTTACTTGACGCGTGTCGAGGCTGAGAGGACGCACCAGGCTATCTCACCTGGGCAATGAGCAAAGGATCTTTTCTTTCCCCCCCCCCCCGTCCCTTTTTTTTTTTTGCTCCCTTAGACCTGGGGCAGCCTGGGGAGCTTTTGTGTGCCTGGTGCTTTTTTGGCTCCTGTGCTCAGTCGGGTCTCAGCGCATTTGCTGTGCGACGGCACATGTGTGCGTGTGAGCACAGATGGTGGATTTATACAGGGGTGAGGAAAGGTGGTACCTCGGAACAGTTGAGCAAACCTTAAGTTTTTTTGGTCGGGGTTTTTTTTTTCTCTTTTTTTTTTTTTTTTTTCTTTCCCCAGCCTGTTGTTTAGGCCTGAGCAAATAAATGGGAGTTTAATTCAATTAGAGCCTGGCTTTAGTCAGTTGCCTCATGACAGAAATTATTCAATATTTTTTCCCCTCACATTGTTTGGTTTACACATCGCTGACTCCCTTGCTTTTGTGCTCTGTTTAGAGTGGCCGTAATGCGGTGAGCTTTTGTGTCTGCCATGTCGCCGTCCCTTTCACCGCTGTCTGGTTTTGTCAGTCCTGAGGTGCAACGATGCTATTTTGAAAACAGAAAGGTTTTAATGTATTAGGAATGGGGCCTGTGCTTACACAGCAGCAAAATGTTGGAAACAAAAGCAAGCCAGGACCAGCAACCATTTTACAGCCTGGGGGGGATCCTCTGTGGGGGCCTGATGTCCCTCAGGCCCCAGCCTATCACATGTGGAGCCCACAGCCTCACCACACACCTTGCCTAACTCTGACAAAGTCAGTGGCATTAGCATCCTATATGTGCCCTAAACCATCCTGCTCCCAAAACACCCTCAGAAGCCTTCCCCTGGGAGCTTTAGTGGCAGCAACACCTCTGGAAGAAGGCTGGCAAGCCCTCATTTCCACCTTAATGGCTGCAACCTCCACCCCCCATCTCCTCTCCTTGGAGCTGGGCAGGTGATGCTCAGTGGGGTTATTCTCTAAGCCTAGCTGACCTCCCCCATTATTCCTGCTAATGGGCTCTGAAGAGGCATGTTACCTGTTAAGACACAAGATTTCCTGTTGACACCAGGAAACTAGAAAACAAGGAAAAAAGCCTCAACCCCAAACAACCCAGACAGGGCTGCCAAAATCTCAGGGTTGCCTGAGATTCTCAAGGCAATTGTGATTTTGTTGGTTTTGGTTTTGTTTTTGTTTTGGGTTTTTTTGGCATTGAGTGGTTTTTAAATTTTTTTTTTTATTTTTAATGGAGAGGCTAGAGCTGTACAATGCTTTTGCATTGAAGTTTGGAGGTTTCTTTTCAGAGAAGTATGTCTTTGGGAGGCGAGATGTGACTGCATCAGAAGAAGGTAGGGTTAACATCTAACAGTTTTCTCTCTAAACTTTAAATGAGGAACAATCACCCCTCCTGAGCTGAAATACCCAGTTGTTTAGGCTCTAAATTGTGGGTTAAATGCAGTATGAAAAATGAGTCAGATGTGTAGCTATTAATCTTTGGGGTGAAGGAGGATAAAATGCCAGTGGATATGGAACTTCTCAATAGAAATAGAGCGTCATTATATGGTTGTCTTTTTTTTTACATGATATTACTCATTTTAAGTTACAAAATGACCAGTCTGTGATTTCTAAATGTTTGAATGTAGTCCAGCTTTTATTGACTTTCTACGTACTACATGATTATAAAGTTGAGCAACCTTTTTGGAAGAAGGTGATAGACACAATATCTATTTATGCAAGGACACATTTCCCTTTTCTTTATGTTCTGTTTTTTCAAGGTTTTGTTTCCAAGGTCTTATTACTATAAAACTTAGAGTGAGACAAGGTCTGCCCTCATGTCAGATAACACCACCAAAACAATTCTGATGGTTTAGTAGCTTATTATTTCATACTTCCAGGTCTTAAATAAATTACAGTTATTTTCACATTCCTCCTGAATATCCTTTAGGCATGATAATAAGTACATTTTTTTCTGAAAAGACTCTTAATATTTCTTTTCTTCTAGTTGACTTTAAATATTTTGTTGAACTGTCATGGACAATAATAATTAGAGGGGTCTTGCTAAATTTCTTTCAGTGTGATTCTTACATTGTTTAGCTTCTTGACATATTTTACTAATCATTGCAGAACTGTTGTCAAATAGATTGTAAATTACATCGAAACACCGAAGTGCAGGAATAGTTTTAACATCTTTTCTCCAGCATTCCTTTGCTGCATTCTTGCAGATCCCTTTTTTCTTTCTTTCTTTTTTTTTCATTTTTTTTTTTATTCAGTCACCAAAGGTAATTATTTGCTGGGGTTCTGAAGTGTAGAATATCAAGGTATTATTTCCTTAGAAGTGTAATACTGTAGATTTTAGAAAGCAAGAGGACCTGAGTAATTTTCTAAAGAAGAGAAGGCACTGGTCTAAATGACTAAATGAAAGACACATGCTTAGAGTTGTCTATTTTTTCCCTGAAGCATCAGTATAATGTTCTTCTTCCTTCCCTCCCCTCCCCCCCCTTTTCTTTTCTTTCCTGCATGGGTTAAAGAAGGTAATCAACACTGTTACAGAGGTGAAGAAATCCATGTTTTTCCATTTTGTTTTTTTTTTTATATGTAGTTAAACAGTGGGTATAAAGTTGCTGTATTACAGTCTGGAAGTAAATGAATCTGGTCAATTTAAGGTCTGGCTGAGTGATGTCAGGACCACATCTTAGCTCCACTGAAATAAAAGGTATTGTTTCAAAGTTCCACAGAAGAATTGGTTGATACTAGAAAAGAGAAGGAGTTGCTCTAGAATTACTTCTTTCTCCTCCCATTACAGTGGTGCTTCCAGTAAAATACAACAGTTGTTAAAATTAATTTTTCCTGTATTTATTCTAACCTTAAATGTTAGAGCCTACAAGGCAGAATGATCAGTAGCAATGTGAAATTAGGAAGTCTCCAAGCCCTCCTGGCTGGTGCAGTGGCAGGATGTGCAGTGCACAGCCCTGTGTTCTCAGGCTTTGGTCAAGATCCCAAGGGCTCTATGTTGAAAACTAAGGTGAGAGGAATTGGGAGCATGCTAGTCATCTGTTAGCAGTTTATCAGATACCATGTCACTTGTTTCTAGTAAGTACTTGCCACTTGGAATTACTGTTGCAGCTGAAGTTTTGTAGTAATAGGGATTTATCCTGTACATCAAATGCTTGTCTCTGGTGCCACTTGTGTCCATTTACAAAGGATCTTTCCATTCACATTGGGTAATCCAGGTGCCACTTTCATATAAAAAAAATGTTCTGTGATATTTTAGAACTTCTCCTGGCAGTTGTGTGGATGCTAATACCAGTGTACTCAGTGGACCACCATTTGAATTATGTCTGTAAATATAGATTTACATAGCACATAACAACAGCTTTGAAGACTAAGTCGCATTTGACAGTCTTAAAGGATTTCAGGAAACATTTCTCTGGATTTTTTTAGTAATAAAATTTTCAGACTACAATATTTGGATAATTCTACCTTTCCTCCCACCTGCCTACCTAATAGATAGATATATGCAACAGCTCCTGTGCCATTGTGTTAACAGTGGATTTGACTTCTTTGAGAATGAAGAAGTTGACTCATTTGACAAGAACATACAATCCACATATCCACAACCACTCAGCCACCATCCCAGGCTTTTTCTGACCAGAAGAAAAAAAAAAAAAAATTGCTTTCTTGCTCTACATTTACTTGGTGTAAGAGACAAATTTCCCTCTTTTTTTCCCCCCCTATAAAATACATCCTAGGTGAATAATTGTAGGTCAATTTGATTTTTACCTATGAAGTCCCCTTCAGGCTACAGAGTGGGGAGCTCCACTCCCAGGTACTCATCCTTCCCTCATAAACATAGGAACCTGACAAATTCTTCTACCAGCTGGAGGAGAAGTATTCTGCTGGCAATTATAAACATAATTGTTCCAGGGAGATGGTGGGAGAGCTGGGTTCCTAAGAAATAATCATGTTCAGCTGTTGTAGCTCTGCTTAGGCGTGACACCATTGTACAATCTGTAATGCAGGTCCTTCCCAGCAAAAGAGTGAAATCTGAATAGGCTGATAGACACATAAGGTGGATAAATTGCAATTTCTTATTTTTCAGAAAATGCCTTGTCCATATATTTCAACAGAAACTATCCTTCGCTGAAGAAATTGTACTATAGCAAGACTGCCACTTTTCTCAGTACTCTTAAAGAACGGGAGATTATATTCTCTAAAAAGTTGTACACAAAAATGTGTAGACCTCAGAAGACATATTTTTCTTTAGTTAAGAATATTTTCTTTCTACATAAAAGCTAAAACCAATAATGAAAATAATGAAAGTATCTTTGGGACAAAAGATACTAGACAGTGATGCACAGTTCCAGCTCTCCTTTCATCTTCTCTATCCCTCATCATCAGTAACTACAGTGAAGAAGGAAAACTATCAGACTTGGGACTGCTCTAGTCCAATAAAAGCTTTGATTTTTTAAAATTTATTTATTTATTTGTTTTACCGCTGCTACAGTTCTTAGGCATACTGCATAGGAGTTATCAGTACTACTGTATTGCAAACAGTCCGGAAAAGGAAAGGCGGTAAAATATTCACCTCCAAAGTCAATGCTGAATGAAGTTATACATCTGTATTTCTCTTTCAAGGACATTATCAAAACTTGTGGAGGCAAAGCCATCCACTGCAAACCATGAGGTTGTATAGATTTTAAGGTAATAAAGCTAACATAACTGTCAGTCTCCAAACTGAAACCATGGTAGCCTTTTTAACTAAAGAGAAAGTTTTTTTTCTTTTCTGAAGAGGTTTCTTCTTCAAAGACCCTATTGATGGGAAGGTAGAAGGAAACCTGACATCAGTTTGGATTCTTCCCAGCCTACCTTCAGGCATCTCTTTCTACTGCTTCTTTCATGGAGGCACTCAAGTCTTAGTGTGACAATTTAAAAAATATGAAGCCTCTGGGCTATTATGAATTTCTGTCCCCAGAGAGAAACACAGCACAAATCTGACATGCTAGAAGACTCAGAGGAATGGTCTATTTTCTATTATTTTGAGACGGCCAGCTTGAGACTGAAGGTGATATTGATGGGGGGTGAAACACATACCGGTTTTTACAATGGATAACTCCAAACTGTGTTGGAGTACTTGTGGAGATTTCAGACAAACAGGGAAATGAGTGAAGAGGTATAAAGATGAGAGTGAGAAATAAAGAGAGGAATGATGGGGGATATGTTGGCAGATGTCAATGGACAGCTTGGGTGATTCTGTGGATGACATGTGTTTTCCAGACAGAACAATGGCATCCAAACTGCTAATCAGAACACAGGGTTGGCTTCATCTCTCTGCTGTAAATCTTGCATTCTCCTGTCTTTTCTGCAGCCAGATTTTTCAGTCAGTCAGTCAGTAGAAAAAGTAGACCAAATTCTGTAGTTATCTGGAGCCTTTTTCATGGACTCAGAGAATGGAAGAGTTTGGAAGAGACCTTAAAGATCACCTAGTTCCAGCCCCTCTGCCATGGGTAGGAGCACCTTTCACCACACCATATTGCTCAAAACCCCATCCAAACTGCCCTTGAAGTAATTAATTATTGAATAATTATTGAAGTAAATGAAGTGGTTTAAAATTACTGTGAAAGTAAAAGGAAGGTAATTGAGCCAAAATGCAGATATGAAAATACCAGTGATTCCTCCTATGTAGGATTTCTCCTATATAACCCCAAATAAATGTTGTGAACTAGGAACTCTGCAGCCACATCCATTCTTTTTTTTTTCTAGTCCCACCACACCTAGAATATGGGAACAAGCACATGTACTTTGAAAAGTGAAAAAGACTATTTTGCACCTATTAATCAGGAACAGGAGTCAAACTGTAATAAATGGCATTAAATCTGGGAGAGCCCCTCACTAGTGCTCACAACTGTTCATCATTTCTTATTCACTTGTCTTTTCAGTCCTCAGAAAGATTAGTCTATTATTTTTAAACTATATCAGTGTGGTAACTTCAAGAATAGTCCTGTTCTTTATGTCTAAAGAATAAGAAAAGCAGATTTTGTGCAGGGAAAGAGAAGTGCTAAAATATTAAGCTGCACTATTACGGAGAGGTGTTTTTTTTCTTGACATTTGATTCCTCATAAAGTAATGTATTTGTAATTTCTTAAGACTTATGAAATGTGTCCTTAAATACTTAAAAATCATCAAAATTAGATCAAGGATACAGTTAAGCAACAAAGACACTTTCTGAAACATCACAAACATTAGAGTCATACCAGCTCCATACTCATTTGAAAAGGGCAACGAAGCTGGTGAAAGGTCTGGAGAATGAGTGTTTTGTGTAACAGTTGAGGGAACTGAGGTTGTTTAGTATAGAGAAGGGAGAGCTCAGGGATGACTTTATTGCTGTCTACAGCTACCTGAAAAGAGGTTGTTGTGAGATGGTGTTCGGTCTCACCTCCCAAGTAATAAGTGACAGGACAAGAGGTAACAGTTTCAAGCTGCACCAGCTCAGGTTTAGATTTGATATTGGGAAAAATTTATTCACAGAGTGATCAGGCATTGGAACAGGCTGCCCAGGGAAGTGGTGATATCACCATCCCTGTAGGCGTTCAAAAACTGTGTAGATGAGGCCCCCAGTGACACGGTTTAGTAGCGGTCTCGGCAGTCCTGAGGTAATGGTTGGACTTGATGATCTTAAAGGCCTTTTCCAACCTAGTTGATTCTATGATTCTATTTCAAGCAAAAAATGAAGGTATATTGTCTTCCTCCAGGCTATGCTTTTGTTTCTCCTGCGAACAAGCGCTATAATCTACTGGGAGAAAAAGGCTATCTTGAAGAATAAATAAATAATCAATTATTTATATTTCTAAAAGCATTCAGCTGTGCACTTAATGCTGTGTAACCACTTAAAAGTGCGTATTCAGCAGAGAAATTCCAGTCTGGGAATCTAGTGTGTGTGATTTAATAGGTGCCCTCAAGGTTCATAGGAAGACAAATCTGTGCGTGGTCTTCAGCATCCAAGAAGCTGGCCTATCACTTCAGTGCAGAGACAGCCGTAAGGATAGCAGAGGTTGGTTGACCACACAGTTGCCAAAATTAATGTCTCCCAGTCAAGCTATATAAACCTTGATGCATCCCATTGTCATTAGCAAAAACAAGGAAACAAACACTTCCTGAGAAGCCAAGAGAGAGCCAAGAGCTTCACTAATGTGTATTATGTCTCACCTGGCAGTGCGACTTGTGTAACAGACTCAGGACTCTAGCTAATGGAGTAGAAAAAATAAATAGAAAAAAAATAAATAAATAGAAAAAATATAATTTACCTGCATGATACAGGAGCACTGCTTGTTATTGGACCTTTTTATTGGAGTTCAAAATAGTATTGCAGTCTCTTGTTGAAGCCTGTAACGGGTTTGTTATTGGGGTTCAAAATACTACCATAATCTTTCACTGAAGTCTGTAGTGGGTTTAACTATTTTAACTAAACATGTACTCCATAGCTCTTACGTGTAAAAGCAAGTGGGGTGAGACACAGGCCTAAGAATTGATTTTTAGGCTTCAGGACCAAGCAACTCTTGAGGTGTGCATTTCAGATTTTTCTGGGTTTCCTCCCTGCTAGTATGAGATCTTCAGGACAGTTGATGTCCTGCCTGTTGGGAAAATTTTGTCTTTTGAATCCTGAGTCACCTTATTTGTGGAGTTTGCATCCTGATGTTACATCCTATTAGAATCACCATTCCCATACCAATTATGGTTGCCTGAAAAAATTCTAAAACTGCATTTTTATTATTTATGTACCTTCCCTGAGAACAGTTTTTATTCTGGTGGTAACAGAGTGGGTGTACCTTAAGCTTCCTGTCATATCACTTGTATTGTCCTCATTTCTCTTAGGATGAGAGGCACTCATTAGTAATAGAACAGAGGAGATAACAATCACACACATGCAAAAAAAGCAGGTAAGGTCTCTTCTGTTTAGAGTCTGCAGATGACAAAAGCAAGGAAATGCAAGGGTAATGATATTACTTCATTCTCAGATTTTATCATTTGTACTTACTGTGCTACACAGTGTTATGACTATTACAGGATTCTGTTATTTACAGAGTAAGAAAACATTAACCCCCAACCCCCGACTGTATCTACCTGCAAGATTTGGCCTTAAATCCTTTGCATACACCAAGCTGAAATAGATGGTCATGGCTTGGGAATGTCCAAGGACCAGTTGGAAGAAACCAGTTTCTTCTCTCCTGTTTCCAGGCTTGGCCAGACAGCAGGGTGCTCCTGAGGCTTCTCCTGTGGTTTTTCCTCTGGTCACCCCACCAGCCACTCCTGGCCAGGGCTGTCAGCATGTAGATAGACCATGATGTATGTGCAATTCTTCACATGGGGCTGAAACAGAGTTTTCATTCTCCATCGTGAAGAGCGTATTTTTGTACTTAAGTATACACTTTCACTTTCAGCTCGCTTGGTGAATTAATTGTCACCATTGAAAAATCACTTACCCTTATGTTACAGAAAAAACAGGGAGTGATATCACTGGTGACCTGTCCATCTAGCACACCTGAAATGGCGGGGAATTTCTCAGAATGTTAACCACAGTGCCTTGGCCAAGGCTATGCAGAATGGGCCAGAGCAGCAGGAGCCCAGCCGTCCCCATCCCGTGGCATGACACACGCTGCCTTTACCATCTCTTATTCTGCAGTGAGCCGTTTGCATAAATTCCTTGCAGATCAGGGAGAAAATTGATCCTCTACTTTTCAGTTCCCTTCTTTTACTGGTTGTCACAACCTTAACAGTACTTGACATCAATGGGAGTTACATTGTGGATTGGGGCAGTGTTTGGCCCTTAAGCATAGTTTTTGCATGTTAATACATTAGCAACTGATGTCTTATTTGTTCAGTAACTGACAGAATAATGTACAGAAAGCACGTAAGTATAAAAAGGGGCTAGTTAGGTAATGTTGAGCAGAACATCCTCAAGACAACACTGGAACCACTGTATTTCAAATGTCAGGTTAATTATTATCAACATTTAAATGTTAGTGTGGGCCATTTTTAATAGTGAAAATTTTTCAACAGGTACCATTATGGGAAGAAAATGTCACATGTAGTTCTGCCATTGCATTGTTCAACAAAGTACATAAAACAAAGAAATTCTTTCTAGAGATAGAAAAAGAACAACTTGTTTGTTTAAATCTGACTGTAAAATTAATGTGTCTGATGGTACTATTTGAAGTATCATTTATTTTAAGGAGACATGGAGAAGGTTTGCTAGAATATAACAATTTCAACTGCGAATAAGGCTTGTCAGAGCTAAAGCCAGACCCTTTTATATACAGTTTTTTTGAGATTTATACGTGTGTGGGTCCCAGTTGTTCTGGATGCAGTTGAAGTCTGAGTTGTGTACTTTCTGATAACCCCTTTACAGAAAACGAAACTTGAATATGATTCAGCACAAAATGGAATGCAATGCCGATAATTCAGATACTCCTTCTCTGTTCTGGTCCCTCCCCTACCGTGTAA
>NW_026901666.1:472500-497500 GCF_033783945.1 Neopsephotus bourkii | reverse complement strand
TTAACTTAAGAGCTTTCATTAATTTTTTTTTTAAGCTTCAAAGCCATAAACATGTATATTTATACCACAGTATTGTACGCTGGTTGTAAAGCTCTGAATTAAGTCATTCTGTGCTTTAGTTTTGATTAGAATGATACAATTAGAACCTGTTATTCTACCAGCTAATTACTTGTAGAATGTGACATCTGAAGAATACTACAAGATTACAAATTTAGGAATGAACTGAGAATGTGCTCTGTTTATATTATTCTCCTATCTTCAGTCAAATAATTGTCATGGAAATGGATTAATACTGGGCCAGTTTCTACTCCCATCAAAATCTTTCTCACAAAAAATGAATAATAAGAATTTTAATGCTTCATGTATCAATAAGATTTTAATAGCACGCTTTGATCTTCTTGCCAGTCTATCACTTGATTGGCCGAGCAGCATCCATCTTCCTGAGTCATCATCGACTTGTGTTTATTTCTGCAAAATTCTCTCAATTTTTAAATTTTATTTTGGTCATTGTTGAGCTATTTCTGGGGGCCTTTTGAAATTTTATTTCTCACAACAGCAGCTATGTGAAAGATTAAAGCAGGTATTTCTGTTAAATCCCAAATGCAAAATTTTCTCTCTCTCAAAAAAAAAAAAAAAAAAAAAAGTGAGATTGTATATTTGTTCATGTCTTCCAATAAAGAAAGGCTGGCATTTAGGAAAAGTTGAGGGGGCGAGAAAGAAATGCTATGTATATTTATTTTTGCCTTTGAAAACCCTTTGGAGGGTTAAATCATAAACAGGCTGTATGTGTGAATACCTGTTGCACATGAACTAACAAATTAGCAGCAAGAAACCAAGTTTGACAGGCACTCTGAGGCAGGCTGCAACATCTATGAAAATAAGTGTTCTCCCTAGTGATGGAGCTGCATGCAGCCTCTTTGAAAAGCTATTTTAACTCTCTCTGAACCCCCAGTTTCATAGAGAGTACACTGATCCACGATAAATACATAGTAAATAATTCTACAAGTATCATGCTCATTTGCATGTGAACTAATGCAATTTATGGCCATAAAGGCAGACTTTGTCAGCACACAGAGTGCACAGAGGACGCAAACGTATAGTGCGGGCAGAGGAGAATTGCCCACAGTTGAAAAATTGTTACATTTCTGAACTGCTTGATATTAATACATGCTGTTCTTCAAACGAGTTTAAAATAAAGATGACAGCTCAGATCTGGGTGACAAGATAGAAACAGAGATATACTACTTCTATCTTCCTTTTGTGTTTGCAGCTACTTCCAGGTATAGGTCTCACAGTGTCTGTTAACTGATTATTTCTTTTAAATACGGGCAAAAAAAGAACAAAAAAATCCCTCTTAATCACCTGACTGCTTATTAGATTTGATACCGGGAAAAGCCCTTCATTTATTCCAAACAAATAGTTCTGTTTTCCACCACTCACTGTCATGTTTAAAGTAAATAAGTTCTCGGCCATCTAGCACTGCTGAACTCATTCAGTTGCCAGAACAAAGCCATTGTACAGAGGTCCACAACAGCCCTTTTCTCTCCTTCCCATAGCAAGATCTTCCCTGTTACCACAGTGTACTCCCTAGCTTTCTAAGCAATTCAATAACGTGCAAATGCTAAAGTGTGCATGCTTATTTCACAGAAGAAATGAAGGAAGATTATGACACCATGGGGCCTGAAGCCACAATTCAGACCACTGGAAACAATGGTACAGGTAAGGTCTTGCATGATATGAGTGTTTTTTTTTCTTCAGTACCATGTAGAATTAGCTGTGCATGAAGAGAAGTAGTGATAAAACAATTTTTTTCTTATTTTCAGTTGAATAATTGGGAAACACATAATTCTCCTGTTTTTTAATTTTTCCCCCCAATTTGATCACAATGGTGCAGCAACAAACTCATTTGGTGAGTCCTTGCTATCCTTCTTGTGCCTGCAATGTTCCAGCCCCTAAATCCGTTTAACTGCTTCCTTGTGAGCTAATAGTTTTCAGCAGCATGAGATGTTTTCCCAGTGAGGATGAATCTCATGTAGTTTAAAGTAGCTGGACCAAGGTACAGTAGTCTTTCAATGAGAGAAGCTGTACAAAAAGCTTGATAATGAGGATGGGGTGCACCCTTCTTGGCAGCCCCAGATTCACATAGTGCAGAGAGTAAGCTACTTCAGAGACTGAAAACATCTTTTCAGCAAGACACACATAAACCCCTTACATAGACACACAGACATGCACACTTTAAATGCATATTTATGAGATTATTATATTTCTGGCTAATCTTTTTATTATTTTTATTTTTCCACATCCCTTTTCTTCCCCTCTCCTTAGAAACCAATACATTTTGTAGAACAAGAAAGGGGGCAGAGATATTTAGCAGGCATCATCTCCAAGTCATCACCTTTAATTTTTTTTCTGTAGTAGAGCAAAGCAGCAAAAGGTTTCTGTTACTATTTTCTAATCCAAAAGAATTCAGGGGTTTACCATGTTCTTTCCAAAGGCCACAAGGCTCCACCCCATCCTCAGCACAGCTGAATGCCATATATCATTCAATGTTTCTTTTGCATTTTGTCACAATTTGAGATGCTGCAGATAGCACCAATTTACACAGTTAAAAGGAAGAATTTTCTAGTGTAAGTACATTTCTATGCATTCCATTATGAGATTTAGTTTACAGGTAATGCCCTCGACAAATATTACTGTAAAAGGTGGTACCTAAGTCTTGCAAGGATTTTATTACTCACATTTTCCTTATGTTGGTTACACCCACATAAAACCCCAATGCTCTTATTAGAGTAACACAAGAAATTTACTTTATAATACTTGAGGGGGAAAATAATAGGGAAATCATGTCACTGCATTTTTCACCTATTAGATTTGTTATGCATGAAAGGAAGGTGGCATTGAGGCTCAGTTTATCCCTACATATACAGTTAATAGTGTTGCCGTACAGAACTGGATACATATGTATTTTAAAAGCTTTTTTTTTTTTTCAAGGGGCATTAATAAGGTGACAAATAGTGCTTAGTACTTGGAGAAACAGGACTTTAAAGGGCGCCTGATTCAGAAATAAGACTTGATAGTTATCTGAATTAACATTACCAGAGCGTTTGAGGTCCCCTATCAGTCCATGTGACTTCCTTTGCACATATTTTCCTTACCATGACAAGCTTTGGCTCTTTCATACTTGCAATGTGACCTGCTCGAGGGGGAAGACTTCATGTTCTCTTAGCTCCTTCCCTTCCAGTATCTGATGGTCTCTTCTGTCTGCTCCACTTCTTCCTCACCACATCTCTTTGGGAGCAGGGTGCTGTTGAACCCCTGCACGGCCCTGTCCTATCTCTCCGTAGGGTACATGGGGTGCTCTGCCTCTTGTGAAACCAGTTTTCTGGGGAAAAAGATTAAGGGTTGCCCCTACCCAGCTTGATGCACTGCACTCGTGGTTCAGAGTGTTTTGCATTTAGGTGGTCTAGCATTTAAAATGCAAAAACTGCTCTGGATGTTGCACCTGGCAATTCCTTACTCAAACGTCCTGTGCAAAAACCCCAGTCTCCCTTTCACTCCAACTGCTATTTGTTGCAATGGGTAGCTTGCACAAGTAACAATTGCAAGTTGCCTAGTGCTCTGCTGGTGTTTAATTCAAATCTTTTATCACCTCCTCCAGTGGATGCTCATGACTGGGTAGGTTGGGCAGAATGAGTTTCTGTAATGGCTGCAATCTCCATAATCTCTTAAGAGCTATATCAGATTATTTAGTCATACCAAGTCATCTGATAAACTCAATGCCTTTGCCAGTCTTTTCACCTTGAGTGGAAGATGCCAGATGACTATTAGGATATGCAGCACCTTTTATGCAGAGTAAAAACTACCCCGCTGTGCCTCTGGAGGTGCTCCAACCATTATTTGAGGAGGAAAGGGAACAGGTCATTAGAGCCATTGGAGAGCCTTTCTAACTAATGTGGGCAATGTTCAAAATTTTCTTCCTGAGGCTCACTAAAGGTTTTGTTTCTGAGTGTTTGTCTTCAATTCTGCCTTGCAGATCATAGCCAGATTTAATACTGAGGTTTAATAAAATGGTTGAGGTGAGGCTGAGACTTGACCTGATGAAAGAAGTTGGATCAGTGACTTCATCTTTACTGAAAGCCATACCACAGTGACCTTCTGGTCTCCAGGGGAGGACCATGTAGGGCTTCCTAGAGATTAACCTGGGCTCTTCTAGATGGGTCAAGGAGACCTCTTGCATTCAATACAACATGCCTCTACCTCCTGACACCAGAACTCATGGTGCTCCATGACCTGGGCTGAGCGCAGAGATATGAGATAGAGCTTCAGACTCATTCATGTACATCCAACCACAAAGTTGCTGTAGGTGCATGCAACAACTGCAGTGCATTTTTAGCATTAAGTTCATTGCAGAATGTCATTAGCAGAGAAAGAAAAAAAAAAAAAAAAAAAGAAAAAGTCTCTATTATTAAATTATTCTGCTATTGTCAGAATGGCCACTTCCTAGTTGTACTTATCTGTATTTTAATCAGCTACATTTTTATAATGAGCCCTGGAAGCTTTATAGTGGAAAAGCAGAAGTGGCCATTAGAATGAAAATTTTAGTCTTTGGTCCTGCTACATTAATTTGTAAATATTTCTGGATTTTCTGAAAGGGTTATTTGATAAAATGACATTTTGCAGAAGAGATTCTTAAATTGTGAATGAATAAATTTCTATGGTTTATTTTATCCTACCTGTTACGGTTATTACAGCTAGGATGTTTGTAGAAAATAGATTAACAAAATCCCTGTAAACAAACAGAAAATTTTTACCAGTTTTGATTACTAACATCTGACAAGATCCAAGTAAAGATCTTAATATAATTTAAAGAAGGGGGAAAAAATGCTGCAGGGGAAGGAAAACAGAAGTAAAACTTGGCAGGCTGGAGGACAGGCCGTTTTCAGGCTGTAATCTGTGTGTACCAATGGGGGCCTCTCACTTCCTGGCTAATGAAGGCTGTGGTTTTATTAGCTTTGTTTGCGATTAAGGGCAGCTATCACCATCTTGCAGGATGAGTTCCCACACAAAATAACTGGTCTCCCAAGCTCCTTGGACCTCTGTTGTTTTATCTTGAAAGGTCCTAAATGCCTCCAAAGACAGCTTTCCTTAAGGCATTTTATTTTTATGTGACATGGCCACATCAGCTTTTGGAGCTGAAAATATTTTTGCTCTCCAGGCTCCAATAATTAATTAAAGAAAGACTTATTTGGTGAGGTCACCCACCATACATCTCGCTAAAATTCTTGCATTGCAGGAGGGGATGTGCAATGTGTGTGCAGTGTCAGCCCACGAGGAATCTGGGAACATGACTTTCTGCATGGAAAACAAATTAGGACCGGGGGGGGGGAAGCAAGCCTTCCCCCCAGAAACTGGGAGAAAAACCTAATGGTTATCAGATGGGTCTTTTTAGTAACACTGGGTGAGCTTCCAGCCATGTCTGAATTGTCATTAACATCACTGGTGAGAAACCAGATACACATGGTCACCTTTTGCTCTTCATGTTAATCTGCAGTGTTGCAGCACTGGTTGTATTGTTTCAGTTAAGGATCTGTCGGCTTTTCCACTAAATCCCCTTGTTTTTAGGGGTTTATAATGTAGACATAAACATTTGCTTTAGCTCCCGGATTGCATGTGCAGACATAGAAGCTAAATAATCCAGAGAATTAGGAAGCTGAGTCCAGTAATATTGCAGCAGTCTACCACAGCCTGTTGGATCAGCCTCCAGATAGATTTGAGAACTGGGAAGGAGAACCTCATTTGCATTCAAATCTTTGACTGAAGCTCCTAATGCTAACTCAGGCCTTGCTTGGTTGTTTGAATCCCTGCCCTATAAATGTAGTTACAAGCTCCAAAACCCCCCAGCCTGCCTGGAGAAGAAGGACATATAGAGCCAACCCTTGGAGCCATTCCACCTTTACCTGCTTCTATATCTCCTCTCTGGAGAAAAGTTCTCTTTCCCTGCTTCACAGATAGCATTTACTCAGTCATGGCCTGAATCCAGAAAAAAAATAACTTGAATCTATTGCTAAGCCATGAGAAGGAGCAGAGATGGGATAGTGTTAAGCTGGAAGGTAAAGGATCTTACAACAGTTGGAAGATTTAGGCATAGCAAGGGAATGAAAAATCAGGTTTCCAATGTAAAAAGTAATGCCTCAGCTTTGTTCTGATAAAAACAAAAAGTCAAAAACATAGCCTGATGCTCTTCCATGTAAGAGGTGTACTTCAGTAATCACAATTTTGTTATATTTCCTTCACAGATACTGAATGGAGGTGAGGTACTCAGTCTTTGTCACTGCATTCATACTCCCTTTCTCTACAAGTTTTTTGTTTTTTTTGGGAAAAAATGGAGATATTGTTTCTCATGCTAATAGCATATGAGAACAGGAGCTACAGAAGGACCAAGAGAGGACGGAGCTCTGCAGTGTTCTAGTAATTCTCTATGCTGTGATAGGAACAGAAATTTCCTTCCAAAAAAGGAGCCCTGTGCCCTGTGCGATTTGGTCACTATCAATAAATACTGCAGAAGGGTTGAGGAGCTGCTCAGCTCATACCAAAAGTAGGGCATATTTGTCTCAGCCAGAGGATTTGATTTTATCTGCTGAAGGGATGCGGTTTGCATAAACGAGTATCTACTGTTATTGATGGCGAGATCAACACTCCAGATCACATGCTTTCAGGTTCCCAGTTGTGCTCCAGTCAAAGGCCATGTCTCATTTTGACTGCTAGCATCCCCTTGTATTTTTGTAGGAAACTGATGCAAAACATTTACCCATTTCCAAGCACCAAGGAGCTGGTCAGTCTCTCATTTCCAGTGGTACAAGCTGGAATAACTATGCAGGCCATAACCCCTTTGATTTCCACAAGTTTACTCCATATTGCTCTCTGTTGCCAGGGAGAGTAGAATCGTGTCATTTAATATTTTACTTTTACATGAACTGAAGGATAGTTTATGATGTTGCCTCATATTCTTATTTTATCTAAGGTGAAATACATTAAAAATGTAATCAATCATAAGCTCCTCTTTTCATTTGCGGTCAGTTAAAAACAAGTATATTTAATTCCCTGCCACCAACTCTGTCTTCCAAGACTTGCTAATAAAAACAAAAATTAAAGAAAGAAAATTATTAGCTTCCTCCCCCCCCCCCGTGTAATCATCTTAATATTTTTACATAACATCCCAGACTTTTCAAGAACTTTTCTGTATGCAGTGCTCATACATGGAGGAGAAGAGCTTATTTTTACTAACAGGATGTTTGGTGGTTGAGCATATATTATGTTTCATAGACATTAAATGGACAATAAAAAAATTTGGTTTACATTTAAGGAAAAGAAGAAAAACTCTTGTAGAGACTGTAAAAGTGGTTTTAGGCTTGGTATCCTTGTTATGGTCTAAACAAGTGGTTCTATTTGTAGAAATACATGAAGCAACACTTTTAATAAAACAACCTATTCTCCCACTGTAAGTTAATTGTTCAGGGAGAAAAAAAAAATAAATAAATGTGAGCAATTCTCTTCTCGTGCTCAATACAGAAGAGCAGCCCAAGGCAGGACCTGCATTGGAGGAGAAGTGGTTTGGTCTTTACTACCTGCAACTCTCATCTCTTATGTGGGTACTGTTTGCGAGATCTGGGCGCAGCTGAGCTCAGTCCTGTATTGAGCTGCATTCCTGACAAAAGCCATGGGTCTCCCAGAACTACAGAGGGTTCAGGTTCCATTGATGAAGGATTACCCTGCATTATCCAAACCTCATAAACTTCTCCTGCTAACCCGTAGAACCCATGATCCTGTTAATTTAACTGCCCACCTTTACTTCCAACTATGCTGGTGTTAACCCTGCATTAATTTTATTAGGAGCTAGAGTAAGACCAATGAGAGTGTGGATCCAGCTGCAGCCCCAGCCTCCTAGCTCCAGTACATCAACTCAGCCTGCATGTAATAATGTTAACTGACCTCAGCTCTTGAGGATGATGCACTCAGGCCCCTTTTCTTTCTCCCTTCTCTCATTTTAGTGAAGAATGCAAATTGCACGTCGGACTTTGAGGAATATTTTGCCAAAAGGAAATTGGAGGAAGGAGATGGGCATGCAGTCAGCATAGCAGAGTACCTGCAGCGCAGCGACACAGCCATTATTTACCCCGAAGCCCCTGAGGAACTGTCTCGCCTTGGCACTCCAGAGGCCAATGGGCAAGAAGAAAATGGTGAGGCTGTAATTCATTTTTAGCCAGTATCCTGACCTTGTGCAGCTGTTGCAATTATAAATGCACTACATGCCTGGGTGTTTACCTTAAAAATTGAAGAACAGCTGCAGCGGCATGGAATTTCACAAGCAAAGATTGGGGCTGTAATTTCAGTGTATTGTGATTTTTTAGTCAGCAAATTTGTATTATTTGGTGGATGAACTGAAGAGCTGAATTTAAACAGGGGAAAGGCTGCTGTTCTAGTTGGGAGTTTGGGAAGTTTTAACAGAGTTTTAACACAACAAAAGACGCGGTAGCTGGCCTATTGCTCTCCAATGCCTTGATAAATAATTAGAAAAGCTTCCGTAGGAAGGATTCAGTCAATGGCATAAGTAACTTAATGAGCTGGGGCTGGAATGCAAATCGCCAATTGATTGGGAAAACTATTTCTTAGTTTTCCAGCCAGCCAGGTCTGCGGGAGGAGCGATGCCTGTAATTAATTTCCTAGCAGGGTCCAGAGCGGGTCTCACAAGTCTGCCATGGGTGTGCACAGGTGCTGGTGCCTCCCGCCACTGGTTGGAAGTGCCGTCCCTCCCTCTCGGGCAGCAGATTGCAGCGATTCCCCTCATACCATCCCGGGCAATCAGCCCATGAGCTGCCATTGATTTGCTGACCTTTTGGCCTGCTTCTCTTCCTCCTTGTCGTTGTCCCGTCCCCCCCCCCCCCCATCCCCGAACACAGACCTGCCACCTGGAACTCCAGATGCCTTTGCCCAACTGCTGACCTGCCCCTACTGTGACCGGGGCTACAAGCGCCTGACATCCCTCAAGGAGCACATCAAGTACCGCCACGAGAAGAACGAGGAGAACTTCTCATGCCCTCTCTGTAACTACACGTTTGCCTACCGCACCCAGCTCGAGCGGCATATGGTGACACACAAGCCAGGGACAGATCAGGTGGGGGGCTGGATTTAAGTGATTTCTTTCTGTAATAACCCCTTAGAGAAACGATATTGCTTTGATTGGCAATCATTATTAATTTTTCATGGCATTTTGAAGATGCAGATCTTTTAATGGTAATAGCTTTAATTGAGGTCTAAATGATTTTTTGATGGTCTCTTCTAATATGATTTAATAGTCTTATGTTCACGATCGAATGAGTGTGTTAATTTCTAATTTAGAAATTTTATTTGCACTTTAACTTGACTTTAGTTTCGTTTTTATGTTCCTCAAAAAGTGAATGAAACTGTAGCATTTTAATTATACATTATTAAACATCTCAGCAATTTTAATTCCATTTTTCACCTAGTTTTACTTTGCAGTGTTGCAAATAGGAGCTCCAAGACATACTAAAAGATTCGATAATATTTTTTCATTACTTTTTGAGTAACCTTTTCAATCATGTGGAATTATGCGTATTTTGTATAATTGTTCGTTAAACATAATTACACATTTTTAGAATAACTGTTCCTACAGTACATATAGACTATCATTTGTGATTGTGCCACTAACACATGCACGCAATAGAATTGCCGCATCACTATAATATGTACAGCCCAGCAGTGTATCCGCAATAAATCAAAGCAGTTTTTTCCTCGATGTGATACATGTAATATTATATCAGTGCTGCATTTAAGGAAATGCTGCGTATCTCAAACAGGTGTCTGAACTTCCTCAGTGCTCCTAAAGAGGCTGATAATAGACCTTTGCCACAAAACTAAGTACATACCAACAGAAAAACTACTCCTGTCCTCGCCAGAGAATTACTTCTGAAAACCTGTCTTATGGAGGGCTGTAATGGAAACTCAAAACTTAAATAAATAGATGTGTGCATGGTGTCATATTATAAAGGCTTTATGCCTTATTTATTTTATTTAAAAACCTGAAAGTCATGATCAGTTGTATTTCTCTTGGTAGGTTTTTCTCAGCATATGGTAAGTTCAGTTAGGCAGAGACACATCTCCTAATAGTGCAATTTTTGCAATTAGCATTTTTAAGAGAACCCTATTTTTTTGTTTGATCTTAACATCAATATAAATTATTCTACAGCGGCTTCTCCTCTTCTTTACTTCCCATGGCTTTCCAGAAGATAAACACATTTTCAGACATATATTTTTCCTAAACCGATCCACCCTAAGGTTCTTTCTTTTGCTTCGTATCATTAAAAACACTGGGGGGAAAAAAAAAAACCTGCCTAGATATTCATCCAATGTAACTGCCTGAAATTTCACATGCGTGAGCATGCTGGTACTGGTGCATTATGAATGGTAGCTTTGGTGTTGAAAAGTCTCCTCATTTGCTCATGGCATTTACAATTAGTAAATTAAAATGATTGTATCATATTAACAGTGGCACAACTAAAGTTTATAGTAGTCCTCGGAGGGCGATGGGGGGAGACAAAACAGCTGTTGCTGTTTGTTTATGCAACTCAGCAACATATGAGCACAGGTCCCTCAATGGCGCGCAGCGGGCTGGGCTCTGCTTGATCTTTGAAGGTTGCTGCTGTTTGAACAAACCTCCCTGTGTCCCATGTAACACCATCTGTCTCGCCAGGAATGTGGGAAGAGGCAGCACACCCTCGCAGTTGTCATACCATTTCGGCGCTGCCTTTTTCTTTTTTTTTTTATTTTCCCCTTCTTTTTTTCCTCTTTCTCCCCTCTCCCTCCTCCTGAAATAAGCTTTTGTGTTGTGGCCACCTGCAAAAGTCTGACCTCCTACCTTGAGTGTACAGAGTGTTTGGCTGCATTACGATGAATATTATTACTTTTTTTTTTTTTTTGTCCAAATTCAAAGTCTTTTTTGTGTTTTTCTTGATTGTTGCAAAAAGGTCAGCTGCCTTTCATTGTATGTGTATGCCACTTTTAACTTTCCCTTGACCCTCAGAAGAGCACCGACAAGAAAACACGTCACGAAAGGTAGTTCAAGTCTTCCCTGCTGCTCTGTGATTTTAAAAAACATTTTCCAGTATCAGCTCATGCCGAAAACACAGCCTCCTCTGCTTGATAATTAACTGAATCTTACATGAAATGCCAGTAACAACAGTGTTTCTGTCTTTCCTCCACAAGCAGTAAACAGAATTTTTAAACAAGCAGAGTCACACATGTTCAGAATCTGCTAGGAATATTAAGAGTCACAAATCTTATAAAACAGTTTCTCTCATCGTAACATACCTTAAAGCAACACATTTCTGATGAGAGACTTAGGAAATAATTCTAAAGCAAATATCGAATGCTTATGTGAAAGTACTTTCTCATTTGTTTCAGTTTGCTGCCAACATTTTGATTTTTATTGCAACACTGATGAGACAAATAAATGTACATGCAGACCTTTTGGTCCGCTTGATAAATTTAGAGTCACATTAATTTTGTGTGGTTTTTTTTTTTTTTAAATCTAGAAATTCATGGTTTCTCTTGCACAAAATTTATGTTGGTGTCTTTTTTTTTGTTTTCTTCCAGCACCAAATGCTGACCCAAGGAGCAGGCAATCGCAAGTTCAAATGCACTGAGTGTGGCAAGGCCTTCAAATATAAACACCATCTGAAGGAACACCTGCGAATTCACAGTGGTGAGTAGCGGAGGTGCTGGTGTGCTCATTTGCATTTTGTTTAATTAGCTGAGTTTTAAAGACTGCTTAAAATTTACACAGTTCTGCTTCTGGCTTCTTGGAGCTACTAAGGTCTTTCATAAGTGATATCTGAGTCATCCTCATTTATCATGCTGTTAATACCACAGTCTTGCTGAAAGATTTGGAAATAGTAAAGCTTCCTGCATATAATATAGATTGTTTGGCAGTTCGAGTTCAAAAGCGTTCACTCATTTCTGTGCAGTCGGACCTGAAGAGCCCATTGTATTTTCCATAACAAGAAGTTCCCCCAACTGAAATACAGCTCATATTCTCAGATAACGATTAAGCGCAAAGCATCTCATTGTGAATGACTTGTGCATGTGGCTCTCTTTGACACAGCATTCACTGTACAAAATGCCACCAGGCTCTGCCCAGGCACAAACTTCCACCAGTACTGATGTGGAGGGCCTAACATCAGGATTCATTTTCTCATACCATGCTTATTTCCAGCAAAAAGTCCTTTTTTTTTTTTTGAAGAAAGAAAAAAAAAAAGAAAAAAAGAAACATATCAAATTTGAACAGTCTGGATCTGATTTGACCCCCCTTGCCACAGGGTGCTTACCTCTTATAGGGTAATGTGAAATGGTCAGTCTGGTGCCAATCTCACACCTTGGTGGCTGTTGCCAGCTAAAGGCTGTGGATCCAAACTGACCTCAATTCCCCTAGAAAGAGTGCAGTGGTGTAAACCACCTGTGGTGTACGGCCATATTCATAGAAATAATATTTTCCTCACTCAGTGAACACGCAGACTACCAGTTGGGTATCAAATGTGAACACTTGCAATTATAGCAGCAATAATGATAATTAACATTTGGTTTTAATTATCATTTTAGGTGAAAAACCATACGAGTGTCCAAACTGCAAGAAACGTTTCTCCCATTCTGGCTCCTACAGTTCGCACATCAGCAGCAAGAAGTGTATTGGTTTAATCTCTGTAAATGGCAGAATGAGAAACAATATCAAGACGGGTTCTTCTCCTAATTCTGTATCTTCCTCTCCTACTAATTCAGCCATTACACAGCTGAGAAACAAGCTGGAGAATGGCAAACCACTCAGTATGTCTGAACAAACAGGCCTACTGAAAATTAAAACAGAACCACTAGATTTCAATGAATATAAGGTTCTTATGGCCTCACATGGGTTTAGTGCAACTAGTCCTTTTATGAATGGTGGACTTGGAGCAACCAGCCCCTTAGGAGTTCATGCTTCTGCTCAAAGTCCAATGCAGCACTTAGGGGTAGGGATGGAAGCACCATTGCTTGGGTTTCCTGCGGTAGGCAGTAATTTAAGTGAGGTGCAGAAGGTCCTACAGATTGTGGACAACACGGTTTCCAGGCAGAAAATGGACTGCAAGGCTGAAGAGATCTCCAAGTTGAAGGTTTACCATATGAAGGATTCATGCTCTCAAGCCGAGGAACAAGGAGTTACCTCCCCCAATATTCCCCCTGTGGGTCTTCCAGTAGTAAGTCATAATGGTGCCACTAAAAGTATTATTGACTATACATTAGAGAAAGTCAATGAAGCCAAAGCTTGCCTCCAAAGTTTAACCACAGACTCAAGGAGGCAGCTCAATAACATTAAAAAAGAGAAGCTGCGAACCCTAATAGACCTGGTAACTGAAGACAAGATGATAGAGAACCATAATGTATCCACTCCATTTTCATGCCAGTTCTGTAAAGAAAGCTTTCCTGGTCCCATTCCGTTGCATCAGCATGAGCGTTACCTGTGTAAAATGAATGAAGAAATCAAGGCAGTCCTTCAGCCTCATGAGAACATGGTTCCCAACAAACCTGGAGTGTTTGATAAGCAAACCCTCTTGCTGTCATCAGTACTTTCTGAGAAAGGAATGACTAGCCCCATCAATCCATACAAGGACCACATGTCTGTACTTAAAGCATATTATGCTATGAATATGGAACCCAACTCTGATGAACTACTGAAAATTTCCATTGCTGTTGGCCTTCCTCAGGAATTTGTGAAGGAATGGTTTGAACAAAGAAAAGTCTACCAGTATTCAAGTTCCAGGTCACCATCACTGGAAAGGGCCAGTGCCAAGGTGGCGCTGGCTGCCACCAACAACACTCCCACTAAAGACTCTTTGTCAGCCAGATCTCCACTAAAGCCTGTGGACTCTATAACTTCACCATCTATAGCTGAACTCCATAACAGTGTTACTAATTGTGATACTCCTCTCAGGCTAACAAAACCTCCTCATTTTACCAATATTAAACCAGTTGATAAATTGGACCATTCTAGGAGCAATACTCCTTCCCCTTTAAATCTTTCTTCCACATCTTCTAAAAACTCCCACAGTAGTTCTTACACTCCAAACAGTTTCTCTTCTGAGGAGCTTCAGGCTGAGCCTTTGGACTTGTCTTTACCAAAACAAATGAAGGAACCCAAAAGTATTATAGCCACAAAGAACAAAACAAAATCTAATAGCGTAACTTTAGAACACAACAGTGTTTCTTCATCATCTGAAAACTCAGATGAACCACTGAACTTGACTTTTATCAAGAAGGAGTTTTCTAATTCAAATAATCTGGATAAAAGCACTAACCCAGTATTTGGTATGAACCCATTTAGTGCCAAACCTTTATACACAACACTTCCCCCACAGAGCGCATTTCCCCCAGCCACTTTTATGCCACCAGTCCAGACCAGTATTCCTGGACTGCGACCATACCCAGGACTAGATCAGATGAGCTTCCTACCACATATGGCCTACACTTACCCAACTGGAGCAGCTACTTTTGCTGATATGCAGCAAAGAAGAAAGTACCAGCGGAAACAAGGATTTCAGGTAAATTGTTGCAACCATTTTCCTTTGAAAGACAAGAAATTAGTATTTTGTGATATGTCCTCTTACACAAGAAAAAAACTGAAGCTATATTCAACATTTGCAACAAAATTAGTAGAGTTTATTTTAGTCTGAACTTGCAAAACTGCAGTGCAATAGGAAAACAAACTGCAATTACCTTAAGAGTACCTCTACTTGGATTCAGAAACAATATTAATACCTTTGAATAGGCATAACACATGGTTTTATTCTGTTAAGCACTTAGTCATTTCTTCTTAGAATTTTGTCTAAATAATAATAATAACATGCATGAAAAGTTCCATCCTGCAGGAAAAAAAACAAAGTGAAACTTTGCAGGGAAACTGATCTCTACAGGAGAGTGTGGGGTAAAGGAGCGGTGGAAGACCTCTTGGGAATCACCTTCACACTTGGATGCAAAGCTGTGTCCTTGTAAGTGAAGGTCCATATGGACTTGTAGGAGCTGTATCCCATTGAAAGCCCTCAAAGCTTCCTTCTCCGTGTTTCTGGGGGGTTGTTCACCCACCATGCATGAGAAAGGCATTCTGTCTTCTCATGAATGTCTGGGGAATAAGAAACATTGACATGTTGTTTCCCCATAGCTCCTTCCTTCAGCCTACCTACTGCCCTTCACAGACTACCAGTCCTCTAATCCTGCCAGTCATCTGGAACAGCTTTGAAAAAACCTGGAGATTAAACAAAATTATTTGGAGACGTAGCAGCTAGGGATCTTAATCGCAGAGGAAGTCTTTCCCTGGACATGTAATCTGTGTCGGCACTTCTTCATGCCTGGGTACAACATTTAATCCTTTTCTCAGAGTCAATACATGAGCAGCAAAGGATTTTGCCACTTTCATTCCTACAGCAAAGAGCTGCTTTATGAAAGTCACATACTTTTATATCTTTCTTCTGGGTTTGTTCAGATATAACACACTGAATTTAGTTAAATGAGATTAACTGATTATAGATTTATTTTTTTTTTTTACATTTGTGCATGTTCCCTTATGTCCTATTATGGTCTATTAGTAATTTTACTGACTAGTAAATGTTTTATGGTTTCAGATGTGAAAATCAGGTACGGTTTTACATTACAGGCTGCAATTCCTCTTTGCACAATAGGAGCATAAATAGCACTGCACCTCCATAACAGCTGTTCCACTATTCCAATTTACAGTACATCTGCCCTCTTTGTAAATGTATTTAAGCCTATTTAATCTTCTCTAATATTAATTAGTGCAAGCCTAGTCTAAGAAAACTGAACAGTGTGATAGCAAATGGAAATGTATGTTATCATGCAAGTTTGCACTCTCTTTGGATCAAGACAAAATAAATATCAAGAAATTTAATAATTTACTGATCCACATTCATTATTGCTTAATGCTGAAGGCTGTTTTAACACAGATAGAACATTGATAAAAAGTGTTATTAATATTCCCTATTTCAAATTACAAAATTAAATATAAAAATATAGCTTGAGGCCTTTAGTCGAGAGACATACATTTAAATGGATTGCATAATAATAACATTTGTACCTAAATATAAAATTCAATTAAAACCTTTCTACAGATACAGAATATAACCAAGTTTCTGTGTTTTGTAAGGAATGATCTTAGGTGTTGCTTACTCTTACACCTGTAAAATATTACAATACCTTTTGCTGTCCACAGAGAACCTCCCCTTTGCTTTTTCTGCTTCTTGAAAATATGTAGTGCTGAGATTATAAATGTGGTCCAATTGTGTAAAACTACTGCTAAGTGCTCAAAGACAGAAAGTTGGTCTAAGACATAGAAGGCTTCTCATTTTTTCCACAGTTCTCATCAGATGTTTCATTTCCAACGGGTTCCTAAATTGAGAGGACTACCATCCTAATTTTGACTTCTCTTGGATGGGTGGTTCCTCCATGGGAAGGCGCGGTGGTAGAAATGGGCGTCACTGACGGGTGGTTCCCTCACAGGGAGAATTGCTTGATGGAACCCCAGACTACATGTCCGGCCTTGATGACATGACGGACTCCGACTCCTGTCTGTCCCGAAAGAAGATCAAGAAGACAGAAAGTGGCATGTATGCATGTGACTTATGTGACAAGACATTCCAGAAGAGCAGTTCCCTGCTGCGACACAAATACGAGCACACAGGTAGGATGGCCGCGCGTGCCAAGGGGAGGGTTGAGGTCCCTACTGTGCTCTTCACAGTCTTTCACAAGTACGCTTGTGCAGTGAATGGTTTGGAAAGTGGAGAGGCTTTCAATAGGGCAGAAAGAACATCTTTTGCTCAGTTTAACACATTGTTTAATTCTTTTTAATAGTAATTGCTTGGTGAAGAGCTGTTGGATGTGACGGGGTGAATCCTGGCAGGTGCTATGTGATGTGTCATGCTGAGCATGGTAGCAATGGTGGCACTCAGCATCTTGCAGGATAAGCCCTCTTCAAATAAAGCAAGCCCTAGCACTTGGAAAGAGCTGCAACTTGGTCAACACAAAGTCTGGTGCAGGAAGGAAGGGTCACAGTATATTTGTTTCCTAGACGTTATCTGACCCTGCACCATTTAATCCTATAGAAGAACTTCCACTGGCATTAGCAGCGCTCTGGCTGAGTTATCTGAAAGTAAACTGCTCACAGGGATTGCTCTTGCTGTGATCTTGCACACCAGCAGCACAGGCGGGTTTCATTTTACTTTTTTGCTTCTCAGTTAATGCCCAAGGAAGGCTTCTTTCTTTCCCCAGTAAGGACTGATTTTTTTCAAGGAACCTTGCCAAAGCTCACCACGGATTGTCAGCTTAAAAAATATTTTTGTTTGAAAATGACCCTCTATCACACCTATGCTGTCCATGATTCCCCTTGCAGGCAGTGTTCCCTTTCCCACTCTCAGTCAGGACAGGCATGAGCCCGGAGGTGGAGAGCTCTCCAAGAGGGATACATCAGCTCAGCATGTTTCACTTAGGGGAAAATGGGACTGGAGCTCCCCATATAATAGAGATATCAAGTTATATTAGACAAAGGAATGTGAATTATCATGTGAATTATTGTGCAGCAGGACATAAACCAAACACCAACTTCCTAGAGTTAGAAAAAGCTTACTCAGGAGGAAACTTTCCTTAACTTTGAAAGCTGAGTCCCAATTCAGGAAACAAAGCAAGTCACATCATCCTTCAGTCTCACCATATGATGGTAAAAAACATATACCTCTCTATTAATACATCTTCCAGGCTGCACATAACTATTTAGCATTTCATATCAGAAAAATTAGAATTCAGAAGTGGACTGTGCCTTTAAAAAAAATCTTTATTCTGTTATTTTCCTTCTTGAACTTTCTTCAAAATTTTAAGATAAACTCACACAGGAAAATAAAAAAGAAAATAAAAATACATATGGGATTAGGAAAGAAAATTAAAAGCAATGTTTTGGACTAGATCGGCTAGTTCAGTGTTGAAATGTGCTTCCCACTACGAGGCTTTACATCCCTGCACCTTTTCTCTCCTGAATGATTTTATTACAGCCATCTGCAAACATTATGGCTTACTACACTAGTACCGTAAAGCTCTCACGTTAGAACTGGCCTTCATATATACTGGGATCTGGACATATGGTTGAATCCCATAAAGTTGGTAGTCCATAAGGTCGACAGACATATGGTTGAAAGGCTGAAAATTTGACAAGCTGAAATGTGTGCAATCACCTTGATTTGCAAAATAAACTGCATTTGTAAAAGCAAAAATATGTTCTGGTCTTTAAGTAGCACGGGAACCTACTGCCTAGAAAAATACCATACAGCTGCAGCATAGGTACTTTTCTTCTTCTTTGCTCTGTCCCTTTCAGTTTCTCAACTTTACATCGATCAGTTTTATTGGACTCAGCCTTATGATCCAGAACGTGTATACCGTGTCATATTTAATACGCTAGAACTACAGCACATCATCAAGCTTGAGTGTGGCATTTAGAGACAGGAAGGATGGTCTTGTGGCAAAGGCACAGGCGCTGAGGCTGAGAGAACTGCACTCTTTTCTGCCTTGCCACAGACTTTGCGAATTTCAGCAAATTGTTTCACCTTCTTTCACCTTTGCCCATCTTTGAAATAGAGGGCAATGATACCAGCCCACCTCTCTGGGCTGCTGTAAATCTTAATTTGTGCAGGCTGAAATGCTGTGATGGAACTTGCTGTATAAATTGTGAAGTATTATTAATGACATTCTTGCTTGTATCCTCCACACATCAGGCTAATGTTAGATAGAGGTGGTTGGAGCTGTGAAGACCTTGATTGAGCTAGCTCCATTACAGCTCCACAGCCTTCAGGAGGCAAAATGCACTGGGACTTCGGCTAGTGGTTTAGCGTGCATCTGAAGTGAATTTCAAAACAATTTGATAGTTTTGAAAAAAGCTTGCATTTATAATATAGGTTTGAAATTGCAGTCTGTTCATTGGAAGGAACCAAATTGGAAGTATCAGCCTTTTCTGCATTTGGGATCGTTCTAAGCGTAGGCCCAGATTTTTCAGTCAACTTTTTGAAACCTAAAAAAGAAAAAAAGCTTATTTTCTGAGTGTGTTGCTGTTTTCTGACTGGCTGATCATGATCTGTTTTTACTTCATTAAAAACATATTTTTTAGGAGAAACACTTCCTGTCTTTCCTGGAGAAACACAAGTACTGGATGTTTTTTATACTGATGTTCTTTTCCTGAGTGAAAAAAAAATAAAAAATCTTTGTGCTTTTTTTGTTTTTACTTTTTTTTTATATTTAAACAATTAGATTTTTATTTGTCACCACTTTTCCTGGTTCACAAACCCATTGCAAACAATGCTAGAATGAGGGTTGAGAGATTCAGAAAGAGGCCATGTTCCTGCTTTGCAGCCCCTAAATATTTACCCCAGAGAAATCATCTGGAGCAAAAAATAACATTGACAGATGAAACTACATGAGATGCCCTAATCATGTGTTACACCAACTGCTGTAAAAGAGAAAACAGGAATGTCACTGAAGTATTGCAGTGGAGCTGTTTCCCTTCCAGGGCAATAATGGGATTTGGCCAGTTCTTTGTGTCAACCCAAGAACTTCTAGTAGGATCATGTGGATGCAGATCAGGGAGCTCTGCCATTACCTCTGTACTCCATGCCTGCCACAGCTCAAATACAGTAGGAAAAGGGGCCCAGATTTCACAATCCATAACTTTTAATTTATACAGCATTACCAGTATCCTGCAATAGCTTCTAGCTTCATGTGGAGAAGGAAAATTCATTGTGTTACTGCAATGAGTGAAATGCATTGCTTCTGGCATCTGAATCTAAAATTTAGTGTAAAAGCCACTGCTTGTTGCAGGACCAAATTCTGCCAAGTTAATTTTGGGATGACATTTAATTTTAAGAGAATTTATATTGTCCCTCTGAGAATTTGAGCTTCACAAGATCCTATTTCCTTAAAACCAGGGAATGCAGCACTGTAATTAGGGTACAGAGCATGGCAGGTAGCACAGGAATTCAGTGCTCACAGTATTTTCCTGGGAAGTCTTATGAACTCATCCTAACTTTGGACAGGTTGAAATTAGTTGAGTGGATACTGCATGTGTCTAATCTCAGATTTATCCATGCTGCTTAGCACAAGGTTCAAGAAAATTTCCGTACTAAAGATGAAGATGGTTCCCTTCATGGTAAAGCATTGGTACCATCTGACGAGCAAAAAAAATATTTGCGTTGCAGATAAGGAGGGCAAACAATAGTGGGTAAGTGAGCAAGAAAGCAAACAGAATGGAGCATCTGGAAATAAGGGAAATATCCTAGCTCCTAGGTAGCAATTCAGCCCCCTTGGTCATCAGTGCTGTGTTGGGCTGCTTCAGGAGTAAGGCGAGCATCTGGAAATAAGAGAAATATCCTGGTTCCTGGCTACTAACCCAGCACCCTTGGGTCATCAGTGCTGTGTTGGGCTGATTCAGAAGTTAAGGTGAATTTGTTCTGCTGTCGTCAACACCCATGTTTGCTACACACCAGCTTTATCGTAGCTTCCCAAGGAAACTTGCAGTGTGCTTGCTCTGCAACAAAACCTGGAAACAGTTTTTCAGAATCCTACCTAGAAATTTTAAATCCTTTCATTGTTGTTCTATATTACATCATATTCTATTTTATTACTTGTGTGGGCTGTCGAGGGCCTCATAACTGTGCTAGTGCTTTCATCCTTTCCTTTTCCACTGTATATTTTAATAAGACCTCTTTTATATTTTTGTAGCTTTCATGCTGATGCAAGCACTAGTTTTATTTCCAGATTGATTCTGTAAACTAAATATTGTTCTTGAGCCTGGTAGCAAATCAGCTCTCTCTGGCTAGTATTTTGAATTCCCAGCTCAGGAGTTTTCTTCATTTAGAGCTTGATTCATAAAAAATTTACATGCTATTTAAAGATTATTTTTTCTTGCTTTACTCTGATGCAAGTTTAGAATTCCCTCTTTTACACTCAAATTAAAAAAAAAAAGGATATATTCTATGCTTGTGAAATCTGTTCTGTAGACAAAGTCTTCTACTGAAAATGGAACAGGTGCAGCTTGGGCAATTATATATAAATTGCATTTATCTGGCACCTTTGACCACTTCGCTGTGCTCTGGCCACTAATCCATCTCCATTGGGACTACAGCTAACATCCAAACCCCCAAGCAACTTCAAAAGAGCTGCCTTCAAAAAATAAAAACAAACTGTCACAGAAATGTTTCCTTCTTTTCTCCAAAGAGTGGGATTTCTGTTTGGCCCCCTCCTACAGAAAAAAGACCCACTTGCCTTAGGCAAAGAATGGGTGATATTTAGTTTGGGACCAGTGACGGCTTATGGTCTGATGTCTTACGACTTTTAAGCCACTGCAAATGGGAAACTCATAGCTTTTTCATTCAAAGGCTTTTAGCCCAGGAAGACTGAGAGATACTTACTGTTAGAGGTTTTTTGTTGTTTTGTTTTGACAGAAACGCAATTCTAGAGACTTTGCAAAGAGATTAGTTATAATTTCCCCTCTGTAAATTGAGTGCAGGCCCCCGTGGGAACCTCGTTTTGCAGATGGTGGAATAAAAAAGAGCCCAAACATTGCCTTCAGATATTTGAGAGAGATTTATCACTCAGTTTCACTGCAAAATGTGACATCTACCTTACACATCTACCTGATAACACAGAGCGTTCTGTGAGCCCTCATGTGAGGTGCCATGGGTATCTCTCAGCTCAATCCCCATGGATGACACAGGTCGTCTGAAATGAAACTGGGTAAAATGTGGGGTGGGATGTTCAAATCTGTTTTCTTTCAACCCATCTAGTCCACTGATATGATATTGCACAACTATGCTCTTACCTCATGCTAACTAAATATCTGACAAAGCAGCCAGAACTACTTAAAGTTGTAGGTTCTTCCCAACCACCCGCAGGTGTAGGTCTCCCCACCTACCTACAATTCTAGGTTCTCCCTATCTACCTACAGCTGTTGACTTATCCTCATCAACCTACAATTGTAGATTTATCCCCATCCCCAGTGTAAAATACCTTACTTCAGCTTTATTTTATGGCCTACTAATCCATTGTAGGGATTAGGTACTCTTTTTCAATGGATGAAATACTGGGTTTTGCACACAGGGGAAAAAAATAATTCTCCCACAAATGTTCAGAAACACGATACATTTAAAAACATATTTCAATTAGTGTTGTAACAGCTGCACGCTGTGCACTGCTAAGGTATGTTGTATGGTGTCTGAACAAAGAACTTTGCTCAAGCTGTCATGTTCCCTCAGATCAAAACTGAGTCCTTGATACGGATGTGGTAGACTAAATAGCTCTAGTATAGCCTTTTTAGTACTAATATAAATTAATATGAAAATACAAAGTATTTTAATCTTCTAATTTCTAAACTAATGTATAAAATATAGATGATTTCCTGCCAGGCTACCACTTTGCTGGCTGGAGGGAGGCCCCAGGTATCACGAGCAGGAAACGCAGCATTGAGTGAACACTGCATGCAAGGGATGAGCAAAGCAGATAACGGCTGAGTGACAGGCACATAGCCCAGCCTCAGGGAAGGGCAGGTGGAGACAGGTCTGGATGAGAAGCAGTGGAGGTGGCTGACTTCTGTTTGAAGAGAGAAAAAGTGCTGGACAATTGGATGGAGCACAGCTATGGGGTGAGAAGGGTGTAATGGGCATTAAAAAATCAGGAAATAACAGAGAAGGAGCATTGCTGTGGAGAAGTGGAACAAGATGAGGGTTGGACTTACTGATGTTGGGGAAAAGTAAGTCAGAGGAAGAGACTGAGACAGCGTGGGCAGTTCAGTGAGGAGGAGGACACAAAAAAGTCCTGAGGAAAAGCAGAAGGACTATGAGGAAAAAAAAAAAAAGAACAAAATTAGCAACTATGAAGATACTAGCAAAGGGATGGTAGTGTGCTGCTCTGAGTGAGCTCAGCAGGACACCTAGGATAAGACAGGAATGCAGGCAGGCCTATCATCTGGTGCATCCAGCTAGGTGGTCAGTGGCATTGGAAAAGCTCCCAGCTCACTTGCGAAGGTTTTCTTTGGGCAGTGCTGAGGTTTAAGGAGTGCTTAGGTCAAGAGTGCTTTGGGATCTTATGCTAATTCGAGTAAGCGACTAAATCGTGCTAAAATCTCCTGAGCTATGACTGTGGGATTTCTCCACTGTGGCAAACTTCTGCTCCTAATCCAGGTAGTTGCCTCACAGCTCTGGATTTGGTGCACTTTCAGATCAAGGCAGAAATGCATAATTAGGAAACAGATTATAAAAGCAATACTGCTATAATCCAGTATATCAAGCTTGAATTTTCAGTTTTACTCTAAGGGGAATTAAAGAAGAAAAAAACACAACAAAAAAACCCAACCCTATATATATATGCAGGATTAGGAAGCTCTCATACAAAAAAATGTAGTTTGAGTCCCAATTTCCAGGCATCCACTAATTTCTCTGTCACTTGGGTTATTCTATCTGTGGTTTCTCCTGTATTTTCTTTCCTGCCAGATCTCCCCTTCATTTCATAACACAATTTTTGGCTTCCTTGACCATTTCTTAATCGCACCTTATTAAATGTGAACTTTCACAGTGGGGCTTGAAGGTAGCTGTGACTTGATTGGGTGGAAAAAATTCACATATTCCTTAGTATTTGTTCTTAGTAACTTTGCTATGGAAATGAATTCTTTTTATGCCTGACTTTTCCTGCCCTCACGTCCTGGCAGTGACTGCAGAGGAAAAGAAAGCAGATCAGATCCATCAAGGAGCAGTTTGAGTTTTCCTGGAAGTTGAGATCCTTCTGATCTAAAATTTAGTGTAATTTAAAATTTAGTAGTCTGAAAACGTTGCTTTTTTTTTCCTGCTGGATTTCCTTCCATGTGGACACTACCAGTAACAGTTTCCCATCTTCCCAGCCCTTTGCTCTTGGCTGGTGTTTTCTACCCTCCACCATACTCTTCCTCTTTCTGAGCTTGCTTCTTTTAGATTTAAGAGAATACCACACTTTTACAACTGACATGATGGGAGGGCTCTGGTGTGAAGCTTATTTCTGTTCAGGTCACATCCCACATTAACTAAGTGTGGTAAATATGCCAGAGGAATCAGACCACGTCGCTAATAAGTTCCTAAGGATCTGCTCTAGCAATAACACATGAAAAGCAGGGCTCTGTTTTCAGGCACTGAATACCAGCATTTTTATACATGTAAAAATTGCACAAACTAAAAAATAATGACCAATTGGCACTGTATCCGCCTGCATAGTTGCACCACTCTGGAGCATTCAGTTGAATGACACTAAGATTATAATTTGACATTTCAAAAATAAAAAAAATCTGGCTGAAGGTACTAATGTTTGATTTTGTTTTTTGCCTTCTGCAATCTAAGTTTGGTGATCGGTCTTCACTAATTCCAATCTTTGCACCATATGTTATGTCTGGATATCTCACGGTTGCATCATGCTTTGCTGAGTTTTGTCGTGTAGCATCACGCTGACAAGTATTTTTTGTCAGCTCTATTTTGGAATTAAGCTTTCAGTATGGCAGTTCTGGAAGGTGTTGAAGGCATTCCTGTGCTATTTGTGGCCTGGGATCAACCAGATGTGTTTAGGCTTGGCACTGGTTTTGAGTTTCAAACATTGGTTCGAAACTGTCTGAAATGCCAAAGGAAATACTGTTTTCTGCAGCTTAACACTACTTTAGCACTCAGCGAGTGGCTGACAACATTTTATTTAGAAATCCCTTATGCTTTCATGGCAGATGTATGTATTTGTATTTGCTCATGTGGTGGGGGAAAAATGTCTTTCAGTGCTTGAAGGTTTCCTCCCCCAGTCAAGGGCTGGAGGAGAGGACCCATGCAGTGGCTTGATGTGTGTCCAGCCTGTG